>NW_022589759.1:7704522-7704870 GCF_004348235.1 Phoca vitulina
GTTTGTTTTTCAGAGTCCATCGTCTCTCATGGTTCTTCTCCCCCTCCGATTTCCCCCCCTTCATTCTTCCCCTCCTGCTACATTCTTCTTCTTCTTTTTTTCTTTCTTAACATATATTGCATTATTTGTTTCAGAGGTACAGAGCTGAGATTCAACAGTCTTGCACAATTCACAGCACTTACCAGAGCACATACCCTCCCCAGTGTCCATCACCCAGTCACCCCGTCCCTCCCACCCCACCCCCCACTCCAGCAACCCTCAGTTTGTTTCCTGAGATTAAGAATTCCTCATATCAGTGAGCTCATATGATACATGTCTTTCTCTGTTTGACTTATTTCGCTCAGCATA
>NW_022589759.1:7704970-7733689 GCF_004348235.1 Phoca vitulina
TCATATGATACATGTCTTTCTCTGTTTGACTTATTTCGCTCAGCATAATACCCTCCAGTTCCATCCACGTCGTTGCAAATGGCAAGATCTCATTCCTTTTGATGGCTGCATAATATTCCATTGTATATATATACCACATCTTCTTTATCCATTCATCTGTTGATGGACATCTTGGCTCTTTCCACAGTTTGGCTATTGTGGACATTGCTGCTATAAACATCGGGGTGCACGTACCCTTTCGGATCCCTACTTTTGTATCTTTGGGGTAAATACCCAGTAGTGCAATTGCTGGATCATATGGTAGCTCTATTTTCAACAAAAAAAATAACTTCTTGATAAACAGATCACTTAGAGGTTGTTATTTCCATGCTGTCACTAAGTTACTTTCAAGGAAACTTACTGACTGACCTCTTACTGGTAAAGACAGACATAACGATGGGCACATCAGACGTGACTTGAAGCCTCCAGCCCAGGGCTCGTTAGGGTCACCAGCAGATGTTTAACTCATGGCCATCTTCTTTGTCTGCTTCCCTCCCATAAGGACCTGATTGGCTTCTCTTTCTATTTCTCCAAGAGCCAAGCAAGACGATAGGACATATATAAATAGTGAAAAAATGTTTTTAATAACTTTATTCCCACTGCACATATACATGCCTCAGATTCAACAACAGGAGATATTTGGCTCTTTCATGACTAATTTCAACAATTTTTACTTTTCCACACATAATATCCTTGTCTCCGAAGGCCTTCGGGTTTTGCTCACCATTTGGGGAGTGGGCTGGTCATGTGCTCCTTGCAGGGAGGCCACAAAGGTAGAATTTCCTTAACACAGTTTGAATGACAGATTCTGCCTCAAGGCTGCCTTTGCTAAACGATGCTCAGAGTGCGGAGTGGATTCTGCATTTAGTATTTTACGGTACAAACAGTCTCATTGTGGATGAGAGCAGTAGGCTTGTGAGGACCTTTTGGGAGCCCCGGGGAGGAGGAGGAGGAGGCTAGGACAGGGTCGATGTTGGGAAGGAATTGGATGGCCTTGCATTTGGCCTGAGAAATTTCAGCCAAGCAGACTGGAATGTTCTGCTTAAATGATAAAAGAAATTTAGGGTGAGTCTGGCCCAGGAACTGAATCTGGAGGGCAATAGGTAAATCCCCGTTTAGTTGGATGGGCGTCTATATCAGGAGATCTGACTACATCGTAAAGAAGATAAAGAGACAAGAGGGAAATTACACCTGGAGAGCAGCTACTTTGTGCCATGTTTTTAAATATACCTTATTTTAGTTTAATGTGTGACGGGAACATCAGATAGATCTGGGTTCTATTTCTGGACCACCCTAAGCCCGTCCCTTCTGCTAGGAGAATGGAATAAAATGATTGGCAGGCTGGGTCGCTTGCTTAATTCTATCTCTTGGGGGGGGGGGTCATGGCTCAATCCCATTCACTTAGACCCCATAGAATGGGTTTCCTGCAGGAAAGAAGTGTTTAGTTACCAGAAGTGAAGAGATTGGATGTGGAGCAGCCAGAAGCAACAGATATCACTTCAGGGATTGAGCCCCAAGTTCCCCAATATTGGTTAATCTCTGCACCAAGGGCAGGGAGGAGGGAATGTAGCATCAGGAGCTCCAGCTTCAAAGAACTAGGGAAGACAGAGAGGAACCACAAAGTAGAACATTTTAATCTAATTAAAGACTAATTTCCTAGATCTTTAGAGAGAACTAAAAGGTGATTCTTTTCCTCAAACTGAATGGGCAACTTAACACAGAGAGCCCGATGCACCTGCCAGGTATGAATAGAGCCAAAGCAAGATAGGGAAAGGAGTGTTTTTACTCCTCCGGAGAATAAGGGCACCATTCTCCTGCTCCCAGGTGTACTGACGGAGAAGGAAGGTGGAGCCTGTCTCATCCCAGCCCTGAGGACAGCCATGGAGGGCTGGTCCACCTTGAGCGGGTGGGAGGTGGCAGGGAAGTACAGTTTCTATCAGCTGCAGTGGGAGCAGCACAGACAATCACTGTGGTGGCCATGAGACTCTGTCCTGCAGCCCCCCAACTCCAGGGAGGGAAATGTACCAAGCTCCACCTGCTGTGCTCTGAGTCCTTCACTATGTTTGTGCTAAGGGGCTCTCTCCCTGTGGACTGCTTCCAGCCAATGTCTGAGCATGGCAGCCCAGTCCAGAGACATAGGACTCCTTTGACTGGTAACTTTGGCTTGAAGACTCCCAATGATCCTGCAGAACTTTTCTTAAACTGCAAAGTGGTCTAGGATTCTTGCTTTACACAGGTTGTTTTCCTAATGAATTCCCACTGAACTCCTGTATGTCTGTGTATTAGTCTCCTATTGTTGCTGTAAGAAATGGCCACAAACTTAGTGGCTTAAAACAACACAGATTTATGCTCTTAACAATGCTGGAGTTCAAGAGCTCAAAATGAGTTTCACTGGGTCAAAGTCAAGCGGTTGGCACAGCGACATTCCTCCTGGAGTTTTTAGGGAAGAATCTGTTTCCTTACCTTTTCCAGTTTCTAGAAGCTACCTGTATTCCTTGGCTTGTGGCCCTTTCCTTCGTCTTCAAAGCCAGCAGTATAGCATCTTCAAATCTCTCTCTCTGACTCTGACCATCCTGCTTCCCTCTCATACGGACCCTTGTGATTATGTTGTGGCCATCTGGATAATTCAGAATACTCTCCCCATCTCAAAACCCTTAACTGCATTGGCAAAATATCTTTTGCCAATCAGGGTAAACATATTCACAGGTTCTAGGAAGTAGGTTACCACAATCTGTTGAATCCTTACCCAGGAATCATCTATTCTATGAAGCCCTCTTTTACTCTTGAGTCAAAAGCAGCTGGGAACAAGTACTCATTCCTACGAAACACATGATTTTAGTTTTGTCATATGATATTGTGTTATTGAATACATCATGCTGCAATGCCCTTATTTTATTATTTATATCCCATGAACTAGATGGTGAGATCCTTGGGGTAAAGGGTCGTATCTTAATCACCTCTCTAGCCCCTAAATTGAGCAGAGCCTGGCCCAGCTTAGGTTTCACTAAGTATTCATCTGAATTGAAGGATACACTTTGTAATGTGTAGATTGCATTTTAAATATTTCCAAGGTGGGGCAATACATTAAAAGATCATTTGTTGATTGTCCAATATTTAAGACCAAACAGACAGAGGGCCCATGAAACAGGTAGAAATTTGGGGAGATTTCAAAATCCAGCCTAATTTAAAAGGTTGGGTAGAAATGCCAAGGCCAGGGGGTGTGCTCCAACATTGTATCTCGGGGCAGTAACAATCTGTTGGAGTTGCTGGAACATAAAATTCAAGGAGGAGCAGAACCACAAGATGAGGCTGGAGGGAAAAATGAAAATCTGTGCCAGACTCTTCTACATCCTACTAGGAGTTGGGGCCTTGTTCTGTGGGCATCAGGGAGCCATAGGGATTTCTAAGTTGGGTGATGTGATCAGGTTTACCATCTCCCAAGGCTGGAGTGTGGAAGGTAAAGGAGAAGAAGGCACAGTGAAGGTGGGCAGGTGGAAATGGTTCACGAGAGGAACACTCATGTTCTGAGTTAAGGCAGCGAAAACTCAGCTGGAGAGGCAGAGCTCCCTATCAAACACCATGGTGAATGAGGGAATGACCATGTTAGTTTCTGCTCAGCGTTTTACCCCAGGCCCTACAAAGGGTTGGTGGGCATTCATTGATTCTATATCTGCTGAATAAGTGACAGAAGTAGTTCTTGTGATGTTAAAAAAAATTCGGATTGGTGGAGCTGGGTGGTTGGGACGTGTACAAATAAATGTGCTGCAGCTGGCCAGGCAGCAGGGGGTACCTGCTCTGAGGTGAGTTTTAACTGGACATCCTTTGGCTGTCAGATAACTGACCTGGAGCTCATGTGAGTGTGCATGTTTGTGTGGGGGGTGGGCTTGGGGTGCAGGAGTCCCTCCCTCGTTGTTTCCATACTCTAGCTCTTACATGCTCCCTGCCCTTTGACCTTTGAGGTGTCTCTCTCCTGGCCCTTCCCTGCCCTGCACCTCTCTCTGGGCTAATTCTCAGCTACTCAGGTTTCTAGTCCTGGCTTACCCCAAAGGGCATCGTGCATAGCATTCCTTCTCCAGCCCACTCAGGGATTCTTAAATGTTTCCTCATTTCCATACTCCCAGCATTTGCCAACAAATTCATTTGGGTTCATTTTTAATAAGCTCCTAGGCGCTTGGCTCAGACCTTAAATATTTCACTTGATTTGTGTTTGAGAGGGGGGAAAAAACCACAAACAAACCAAAAATGATGGCCCTATATAAAATGACAAATACTTATTGGACTTTTCTAAATGCACCCAATACTTTTAAAGGCCTCTGAGAAAATATTAAATTAAAAACTGTGCATTAAACAACCTGCAAAATCAACCGCTCTTGGTACATAAAGCTCAATTTCCCCAGTTGGTGTGTATGGGTTTAGACCATTTGGCCACCACTGTCTTTATGAACAGAGAGAAAGTGGTGATGAAACATTACCTATATCTCAATGATTTTTCCTTGCGGGCCAATTAAAAAAACTCCCACCCACCACATTTGTTCTTTCCTCTTGCTTCGGTATGTGATTTGCCTCTCTGTGATTCAATAGACTCAGAGAAATTGATCTACAGAGAGATTCTTAAATCTATAATTTTACCACAGTTGGGAGAATATGAATAGCATAATTGACCAAATACAGTTCTCATCTCTGAGGCTCACCCATGCTATGTCAATACTTCAGAAAGGAAAGAAACCCACATTTATTGAGCACCTACTGTGTGCCAGATAATTGAGCTAAGTACCTTTTTGATCCAAGTTCCTTTCATCTTCATCTTTCCTGTAGCAATAATATTATTGTCTGTGCCATATAGCTTATGGAAAGGCAGCTCAGAGAAACCAAGCGCCTCCTGCAGGATGATTCAAGAAGCATCAGGGTTCTTCTTGAGGGTTCAGGAACTCCAGCTTATGTTTGTCACCTGCAGGAGCCATTATAGGAGCAAACAGTGATAGCCTTCGGCCACCTCACGAGCCCGGCTCCTTCTCTCCTGGTTTGCAGAGCGTCAGCTCAGGCCCTGCACGTGCTGGCTAGATGGAATCAAGGCTGCCCTGAGCAAGAGGGAGAGGGCCCTTCTCTTCAGCAGGCCCCACTTTCAGTTGCTAGTATCCTTCCTGTCTTGTTGCTCAATTGAATGAGAATGCTTTTGATGTTTCACCGTTAAGTGTGATGTTGGCTTGTGGTTCAAGATGGTGTGTCTTGTTTCCTATGGCTGCTGTAACAAATTACCTCAAACTGGGGGGCTTAAAACAACAGAAATTCATTCTCTCCTAATTCTGGAGGCCAGAAGTCTGAAATCAAGGTGTTGGCAGGGTTGATTTGGGGTCTGTGAGAGAGACACTGTCCCGTGCCCTCCTCCAGCTTGGTGGCTCCCAGCACATCTTGGGGCTCCTTGTCCTGTAGCTGTATCACTACCTCTGTGTGTCCACATCTCTGTCTTTGGGGACACTGTCCTTTGATTTAGGACCCACCCTAATCCAGCAAGATCGCATCTTGATCCTGACCTTAGTAACATCTACAAACACCCTATCTCCAAATAAGGTCACATTATGATGTTCTGGGTGTACATGAACTTTCCGGGAAATACTATTCTACTCATTACAGATAGATATTGTTTATGGTATTTAGAAAGTATTTCGATATAAAATGCTATCAGCATTTGGCGCTTAATTTTATGAAATATATTTTTCGCTTTCTTTGAAATAAATCTTTCCTCTTTGATAGATTGAAGAGGATCAATCTATTAATAAGACTCCTTATTAATTGATACTTTAATGATGGTATCGAGCTCTCTTTAGCAGAGAGCTAGGTACTGCTTAAATGCATGTGGTAGGTAGTAGTATTTAAATTCATTGATAGTTTGAAAATATATTATTTAGAATTTTTACATCTATATTCCTAAATGGGAGCGAATTTATAGTCTACCCTTTGGAGTATTTCAACTTAGTTACAGAGTCATTCTCACTTAAAAAATTTGGCAATTGTCTGTCTTTTTTTGTTTGTCCTGGATAAGATTACATATTGGAAAAATCAGTTCATCTTTGAGGTGTTTTGTCTGTTAGTTCTGGACCCAAGGCTATTTTAAATAAGTGATAGTAGGAAACTTTTTTTAATTGTGTTCAAATAAATATTGATCTAAACAAATGGATTGATTTTGTTAGCTTCCTAGAAAATGTTTTAACATTTGTGATTCTTTTCTAATTAGTAGAATGTCATACAGTGCTCTGTTTCAAACACTTTTCCTTGCTTTTTTTTTTTTATTATTAGTTTCAGAGGTAGAATTTAGTGACAAATAAGTTGCATGTAATACCCTGCCTTGCTTCTTGTCGAAACATTGTACTTTTCTGTTTCCTCTCCCCCCCCCCCACCCCCATTACTTGACTTCTGGAGTACATTCTATTTTCTGCCTTGCCACACCAACGTATCAACTCTTAGACATTTTGGTTAGCTGTGTGCTTTTTCTGTTTCTTACTTTACTAAGTTACCATTACTTACATATTTCCCTTTATTTTTCAACTTAAGTGAAAAAAAGAGAACATATTTGTGTGTCTATATACATATGACCTAACTAACATGTAATGTACATATATAACATTTAGAGTTTGAAATATTCTTCACATACCTAATATTTAAACTTGTCTCATATATATGCATAAATATATAAACATTTATGCTCTGAATCTGCTTCTGACTGTTGCATTTAACATACCTCATATGGATTTATTTGTCATATATTGGCATTTTATATACTATGTAATCTTTATTTACTTATAACTATAGGTGCAAATTTTAATTTTGATCTTTTTTTCTGACCCATGAGTTATTTAAAGGTGTGCTTACTCAAAATAATTGCAAGTCCTCCATTAATTTTTTGCTCCACATTTCTAATCTTATAACTTTCTGATTAGTCCATGGTGCTTGGAGGGCTTGTGGTTTTGGAACTTTATTTAGATGATCAATTTGTGTAGCTATGCCAAGGACATTTGGGGAAAATAAAAAAGTATTCTGGATAAGTAAGGTGTAAAATTATTATATAGACAATCCTACTTAAATTTTCATCTGAACTTTCAGAGAGTGTTGCTCTCTCTTGTTTCAGTTAGCTGTCAGTGAAGCATTAGTTAGACCCTAAGTTGGTTAGTGTCTTTGGTCTCCTTCCAGGAGGGATTTATAGCTTCAGACAATACCATTGGTGGTAGGTTCATATCTCCCATATTTTTTTGTCAATTTCTACTTCTGTTTGTAATAATTTTGATTTTATATTTTGAGTCTATTATTTTGTCCACAGAGATGCATGACTGTTATATTAAATTTAGATAATTTGTCTATACAGACCGAGACTGTTGCTGGTACTCTTTAATGCATTTTATTTTTAATTCCACTTTGTCTACCTGACATTAAATTTCACCCCCTATTTCCCACTCCTTTGTGATTGCCTGCTGTATACCTGCCTTCCATCCTGGAGGTGCGGCAGAGGTACCTTCTGCTAGCGTTTCCCCACAGTCTGTGTGTGTGTGTGTGTGTGTGTGCGCGCGTGCGTGCGTGTGCATGTGCATATTACATGCAGGTACATAGAGGAAACTTTCTAATAGAGGAAGCAGGACAAAACTCAGGAGTCATTTCCAGGTTTTACAAGATGGACTGCTCCTTTGCTGCCACCTTCTTTTGGAAGAAGCTGTTAGATAGGGGGGCCCCAAAGACTACTCTTCTGAACTCTGGGTTCCCATGCCCTGGATTCCATAGACCAGCATTCCGCTTCAGCGCTTTGGGGTGCACACCACCAAAACGACAGTTCCTATCAGGACAAACACATAACGCACTGGTAATGTCTGTGTGCAGGCAGAGTCTGGTAGCCACAGGTGATTTCTTTGGAATCCACTGTGTTGGAAAAAAAAATAATAAGTCATGCCATCGTACCACTCATTATTCATTCAGTCAACTTTGACTGAGCAGCTCCTGTGGCTCTGTGAGGGAGACGAGCCCTGAAAACAGAAAGGTGCATAAAGCAGATGTGGCCCAGCCACTCCCTCATGGCCTGGGAAGCTTGTTCCTCTGGAAGATAAAGCAAGTAACGCTGTGGTTGTAGGTCACCTGTTTCCAAGAATCACACCGTTGGTGGGGAGAGGAAGGAGACTTGGACGGCTACGATTCCCTCGCGTTCTGGAGAAGAACAGTATTGGAGAGGTGACTTTTGTGATGAACCGCTGGGGAGGAAAGTGATGTGACAGAAAGTGTCATAGCCTTGGGCTAAGAGAAAATCAGCAATTAGCTGGAGAGAGACTCGCCCCCCCTCCAAAAAAAAATTGAAGATGGAAAAAAAAGTTCCTTAATTTTTATATATATGATAAGGAAAGGGGACACTGTGGAGAGTGACTTCCTTTGCCTTGGGTACAAATGAAACTACAGTCCATCCACACGTCCTGGCAGACTCAACTGAGAGCACCGGGAAAGTCCTGAGGTTACATTTTTCTTTTTGAAGAATGCTGCCAAATTGCTAATTTGGGCTTACGTTCTTTTTCTGCAACATAGCTTTCTCTGACCTCGAAGGAGCGAGGGTGTAGGCAGCTGAGTATCTTAATGTTTGAGAATTGCCAACTCTGCTTCTCCTCCTAAACTCTCGGGTGGATTGGTCCATAGGGTTAAATGGCTCATTGCAATTCAGCGAAGTGGCTTTTATGTGCAATTAATGTTTGTTAATTTGGTTAAATGTCAAAGTATACATTTTTTTGGGGGGGGGGAAGTTCCTGCAATACAACTTCCACCCCCAAACCTTTTAAATATCGAGGGGTGAGATGTTATTCTCAAACAAATGCAGAGGCGATCATATTCAGCGTCTGCTTGAAATTGAATGGACGATACCTTAGTTAAATGTCCCTCTTGGGAGAAGAGACAGTAATATGTCAGCACATCTGAGTTTAGAGCCAAAGGTAAAGGATAGTTGAGAAAACCCACTGGAAAAATATTGCCTTTACCACCTGGCCCCTAAAGAAGAAAGGGCTTTGACTCCACTATTGGCTCATTGTTTTGATCCCCCATCTTTTTGTTCCCCTAATATTTTAATATTTCCTCCCTTATATTTGTGTCTTGTGTGCTCTGGGTATTTTTTTTTTTTTTTTTTTTTTACATCTTTGATGTGTCCATATGTATATATTCTGATTCTGTTTGTTTGGGTGCTATAGGTTTGGAGATAGTTACTGGATCCTTTTTATAACGAGCATTTTTATTAAATAAAGTCTAAAATGCATTTATGTAAAATATATGTAGTAAAAATATACTCCATAAAAATATAAATAGGCTAAAGCTCTTGATTCTTCAGCCTGGTATATATCTGCTACTAAACGAGAACAACGGTTGTCTTTTCCAAATTCACAGGGAAAAAATAGATTTAAGGGTCTCAGTATTAGGATTTGTCTTATACTTTTTATATTTTTCTTAAGAGTCGGATCCCTGCTACAGCCTTGTGCTGGTTAAATTGCACTGCTTCCATGCTTAGTGTGACTTGTGGATGTCCTAGATATTTTTAATTCCATGTCTTGTCCTCTTTTAAAAAATCATTCTCTTTGTACAGCTCTTCTCTCGTATCTCCATGATAGAATGCAGTGGTTAATGTTTTGTCTGCCCTACTCACTGCCAACTCACCCTGCTGCATGGGGTGGGGGTGGGTTTAGGCCAATTCCTTCCAAGCCTCAGTGATATATTCCCTTTTGCTTTTGTTCTATCAATTGCTTTATTTTTTTTAATTTAATTTAATTTTATTATGTTATGTTAGTCACCATACCATACATCATTAGTTTTTGATGTAGTGATCTATGATTCATTGTTTTTGTATAACACCCAGTGCTCCATGCAGTATGTGCCCTCCTTAATACCCATCACTGGGCTAACCCCTCCTCCTACCCCTCTCCCCTTTAAAACCCTGTTTGTTTTCCGGAGTCCACAGTCTCTCGTGGTTCGTCTCCCCCTCCGATTTCCCCCCCTTCATTTTTCCCTTCCTTCTCCTAATGTCCTCCGTGCTATTCCTTATGTTCCACAAATAAGTGAAACCATATGATAACTGACTTTCTCTGCTTGACTTATTTCACTTAGCATAATCTCCTCCAGTCTCATCCATGTTGATGTAAAAGTTGGGTATTCATCCTTTCTGATGGCTGAGTAATATTCCATTGTATATATGGACCACATCTTCTTTATCCATTCATCTATTGAAGGGCATCTCGGCTACTCATCAGTCCTTTCTTCTTTATAACCTCAGAAAAGAAAGACCCCCAGTGCCAAGATGTGGGGTCTATGGAAATCTGCTTTAGTTTGCTCATTAGGTCAAAGGGATAAAGGCCATCCTAGTGGCTCTTCTACACTAGGAAGGACTCCCAAAAGCCAGCTGATCATAAAGAACATATATTTTCTCTGTATGTCCTCTTGTTAGATCATTCTCAGGAACCTGTGACAATGGGTTATTTTCAGTAGGACAGCTCTGTGGGCCTGTGACCTGGTCCCCATGCTCAGAAAGGCCCTGTACTTGGTTTAGTGCTCTCCTGTTGCCATCTTAAAAATTCTTAATAATCTTTGAACAAGAGGTCCCACGTTTTGATTTTTTTTCACTGGGTCCTACAATAATGAAGCCAGTCCTGATTGTCTATGCAGGATTCTGACCATTCCTCTTTGTATATCATCAACCTGGTAAATGTTGTTGATGAATAAATGGGAGTTCCCATCCTCCTCATCTCAGGAGGGTCAGGGACATCTATGTACCTCCCTGGGCCTGGAAGAACACGTTAATATTCCCCAGGGTTCAAATGGGAGAATTGAGTTCAACAGTGATTTAATTTAACTGCCAAGGAATTTACAATTATATTGGGCGGTGAGCTCGTTCACTGATAGCAATGTTTTTATGAATGGAAGGGAACAAGGTCCAAGGTACTTATCAGTACTGTGGAAATCAGTCATGGCTTATCTGGGAAGCTGTATGAATTTTGTGGCCCTTGGATCCTTGAAAGTTACATCACTTAAGGTTTGATGCAGAGTCCTATGTCCTACTTTCCTTATGCAACCAGTAGTTGTTACTCGGTTGTTCTTTCTCTCAGGACTTCTGCAGAGTCCCCTAAAACTTTGCAGAAATAACCTGTGGATTTCAACCAAAGAATGTACCATTGCTTCTCATGCAACGTGCTGTGTTCAGGAACTAGACTATAGTAAGCCAACAGAAACATGTTCTTCTTTCACTTTTCCTGAATCTTTGTCTCAGGCCTTTAGTTGGATCTCCACTGCCTACTGGAAACAAACAACAAACCCCTTCGCAGCCAGCTGTTCAAGACACATGTTACTCTGTTATAAATTTGCTTTTCTAGAGAAGTCCCTAACTCCAGGTGCTGGGGAGGACATTTTGCTAGAATCGGAGAAGGTAAGTTACACTTTCTGTGAGAAGTGTGGCCCGTGTGGTGTTCTGGACGATGGGTTACATTTAAGAACGGGCAGACAGGTTGGAGGAAAGAATTGACCAGCTGGCTTTTTGTCCTGGAGGCATAACCCAAGATATCTCTCCCTGTGACACTGCCTTTAACTCCCTTTTGTGTGTGCTGAGATTTTAATTGGATTTCATGAAGGAAAGAGAAGTGATCTCCCTCCAGCAGAATGCCCCACTGTAGAATACTTATTTAGTGTGTAGAATTCTGGGCAGGATTGGGTTTATTTCTTGGTATCTTTTTCCCAGTTTTTGATTGGTGGAGGAATGAATCTAAAAATTAATTTTTTATAAAAATACCATGCTAGCCTGGACTCACTGTCTGTCCTACCCAGCCAGGGTCTCTCTTTCCAGGAATTGAGAGGGTCAGACTGGGGAAGGAGTCTTGAGAAGGAAACTAGGAAGTCAGATTTCAAGTCCCAGCTGTGTGAGTCGCTGTCAAACTTCTCGTCTCATCTTCCCCCCATTTAAGACGGGGTGGGGTGAAGTTTATGTATCATAGTGGCTGTGATGGTTCCAGAATATGGTGTGTGGAAATTTCCTAACCGAGTGTCTTGTGCGTAAGAGGTGCTCATATTGTATTCAGTTGAACCAGTGCAGAGGAGTAGCTCAGTATTAGTGTTTTTATTGTTATTAAATGTCCCTTTGGCAGGAAATGAAGGTTGTTCAAAATCTGCTCCATCATTTGCTTACCTATATGTTCTGTGATTTATATATGTGTGTGTGTGTATGTATGTGTGTGTACACATATATACATACACATACTCATATACATACATATGCATATACACACATACGCATATACATGCATATGCATATACATACATACACATATGCATACATATATATACACACATATGTATACATAAAAGATTGTGACAAACCCAAAATTACAATAACTGGTATTTGTGCCCAAACCTCAAAGCAGGCAAATATGGTGAGATAGAGCATGCAGAAATCTACCTTACTAACATGTTCCGGGCCAGTGTAACACACCCACTAGTCCTGGGAGAAGGGAAACAGAGAACAAGAAAGAATCGACCTGCTCCAGCCTGCCGCTGAGGAGTAGCCCTGGTTCTGGTTGACCAAGTGAATCAGAAGGGCAAGGTGGCCACCAGGCAGCCTCCAGTGTGGGGACTAGCTTGGTCCCCTAAGAAGGACAGAGGAAGAGAGGATGAGGGAGAGTCAGAATAAGGAGGAGAGGGAACCAGACCTATAATGTGGCACTTGAGTGCACAGTGACCCTGGCTACAAACCAACAGGGCTGAGTCAAACACTGGTTCCAATTCTGGCAAAGCCATAGCAAATCTTCCTCTTGGGAGAGAGAAGCATTTCAAAGAGGAGAATTAGAAGTTCACCTCCATCCTAATGGCCCTTCAGAGGCCACTCCTTATAGATTTGATTTGATGTCTCTCAAGGGAAACTTAGATTTTCTCTTCACTGGAGAATTCTACAACAGATTACACTCACTGGGGTCTTACTTTTCCTGCCTGAATAGAAGAGGGGCATATTTTAGGCCTTCATGGAATTCCAAACTCAGATTCCAAGAAGGAAATTGCATTTGTTCATATAATAAATAATAATGCATTTGGGCCTGACAACCACTAGGCATGGCTGCAGAAGATATATAATACAATTAGCCCTTGCTGGGAGTTGCCAGCTGACAATGGGGCAAGATTTATGTGTTTGCTTTTTCCATAAGTACAATTTTATTTGATAAGTACAGTCCAAAGATATAAAGAATTAATCCAAGGTCTGCATTGTGGGATGTTTCCTCTGTAATATTAAAATAAATATTACCCCTCTATCCAATTACATAAAATTACGTTAATAATATCTTCTTTGTTGTTGTTGTCTGCCTGTTTCATCTTTGTAGCCAAAGAGTTTATTAAAAGCAGTGACTGGCTTCCTTTCAGAAAGAGGTAGATTTTTTTTTTTTATCATCTTAGAAGAGTGCAATTATTTCTTTTTAAAAGAAACACTCCTAACTGGGGTGGAGGGTCTGTGACCGTCGGGATTGGTTTTCATGAGACAGCCTTTGCTGTGAATTCCCTAATGTCTAGCTGCTCCCATATAGTGAACTTGAACTTTAGGAGTAGCAGAGTTAACACTCTGCTGTGAATGTGTACGTGGGGTTGGGAGTATATAGAAGTGGAGGTGGGCATCTGATCATTTTGAGGGCTTCAACACCTATCATCCACAGGGAGTTAACCCTGCAGTGTGAGAGGGTAGAGGGCCAGGGCTTGGGGAGGAGTTACTTTCTTAAATGCCCACATTATACCCAGACAGTCACAGTGTTTACTGGCAGCTACTTAGAGCTTATCCTAGACTGGGGATGGTATAGACAGTCTCTGCGAAGAGACCTAGAACCTGGGAGAGAAGAAGTGATGGAAACATTAAAGTATGCAGCGGGCTCAGAGAGAAGGAACAAGGTCCACTTCTTCACATGGGCATACACAACAGACACACTTGCCAGCTGCTTGCTTTGGATCACACTTTACTGAAAGTGTGGTCCGTCGTCTGGTTTGCCAGTCTGCAAACTGCCGGCTATTTACCATCCATGGTCAGGAGAGCGCAGAAATTGAGAGCAGGCGTTTGATTACATTGATAGCAGTTTGACACTGTCAGCCTACATCTGTGAAATCTAATAGTAACAGCCATACAGTTTTGGCATTATAGCTTGTATTTCACTGTTTTAGTTATATCATTTCCTAGTAATTGATTTTTATTAATTGGAAGTACAATGAATTGGGGGGGAAAGGAAAAAACAGAAAATTGGGTTTTTCATCAGATGATTTGAAAAAGTGCAGGTTTTAATAGGTAGAACTTTTCTATCCAGAGTCCATTATAAAAATGAATACATGGCAGAGCCTCAGTGAACGTTGGTTACCCTGACATGAGCTTTGAACGTGATTTAAGCACCTGCGCTAAGCCCTAATTTCTGCTGTTGGGGAGGGGAAAAAGAAGAAGAAGTGGATTTACTACAGGGTTCTGTGTCCTAAATATGTGCATACTGAGGCCTCACAAAAGCCCTTTGAGGAAGTGTAACTGGAGACATTTTACAGAGGAGAAAACCAAGGACACACGGATTACGCAGCTCAAAAGGGGTAGAGCTGGGTTTCAATCCTAAAAGTGGATTCTTTCTTTTTCTTGGTGTGCCTCTGCTCAGCTGAGACTTTCAGACAGCAGGTAGTGCATGCCCACTGTATCCGAGGCACCTTGTAGAGCTCCTTGCAGGCATTCTCTCAGTAATTCCTCCAGAAGCCCGCAGGACTTACTTAGCTCTTTACAGATGAGGAATTTGAATCATGGATTGCTTAACTGCTGCAAGTAAAACCAGACCAACCGCTGTCGGACACTGCTTTTGTTCAGAGGCAGTATGGCCCAGCAGTTCATTTTAGGTTTAAAGTCAAACAAACTGTGTTCATGTCCACTGAGAATAGGGCTGGCACAACTGCCATGTACAGCTGTGTAGGTTGTGCAATACACAACATCCCGGATCACCATTTTCATCATCATCTATGTAATGGAGCCCCCCGGCGCGGTGCAGCATGTAACCTGCATGGCTGAATCAATGGGCCTGGCTGGGAAAGGCTGCAGAGTCTGAAACCTGCTTTTCAAAATATTCCCAGATGCACTTTTCAGAAAACACACCAAGCTCCACCCTGCTTTCAGCAAAGAGAATGCCTCTACCCACTCCCCCTGGTACCCCTATTGTGCTGCCCCTGGTGCAGGTCACTGGTCAGAAACAAAGCAAGATGAGCTTGTGATACACCCTTTGTTGGCCCTTTAATCTCTGGCTCACTGTGCTTTTATAAAATGTGAAAGTAGATTATGGGCTGTGAAACACTATAGAACTCCGTTAGGTAATGATTAAAACATAGCAAATGCTGCCAATGATAATAAAGGAAGAATGAGGTCATAGGAAAACTCACTCACGTTTCAGCTACTCGTTGTTTTAGAAGATCCAGATTCCTGGAGAACAAAACAAGCATTTGTTCTCATTGAGATCTCTGTTGGCCTCTCCCAGTAGACTTGGTGTGGGGTGTGCGTTTGGTTAAGTGCTGACAAATGAAGGAAGGAAGGAAGGCAAGGTGGGATGATTGAATAAATGAAGTTGCAGGAACAGCAGGAACTGGGAACTTGGTGCCTGCCTGTACTATTTTTGGAGAGGTAGGTGGTTATAGATTAGGAAATGGTACCTTTTTGGGCATAAATTGCTGGTCATGGAAACCACTGTTTCTTGAGACCCAACTCTATGTCAAGCACTACAGTAGGGGCTTGTCCACGTGCTGGTTCATTTAATCCCTCATCAACCTCACAGTGTAATTATTATGATCTCCATCTTAGAGGTTAAGTAACTGGCTTTGCTTCACGCTTTTAAGTGACAAATACAGGATTTGAACACAGTACGACATGACTCTGGAAACTCCGCTTTTCTGTCATATTTGTTAAGCCAAGCAAAACCTCCCCAAAGTTACATAAAGATACACTCCCTTCTTGGAATCATGGGCTTTCTGGGTGTTGGGTTTCTTTGTCCCCCCCCCTCCCTTTGTGTCTTTTGTTAGGGTTTTGCCTTTCCTGAGAGATCTTCTCCTCTCCACATCCCCGGCTGAGCCTTGGCTCCAGGGGTGGCGATGGCAGGTAGACCCCCGGGTCCTGTCACACAGCTGGCTCAGCTCCAGGGTTTGCTCTAGCGTCAGGGTGCTGATGCTGCCTGAAAGCGGCTTCTCCTTACAACTAGGGCTAGGGTAATGGCTGAGAAGGGCTATTAATAAATCAGTGTGCACAGACCAGAAGGTTGTCATGAGAACTTTCTTAGAAAGGGGATGGGGGGAAGAAAGAAAGAAAAAGACTTAACTTTCCAGAGCTGATCATTGAATTATTGGATTTACCTTTTCCTTCAATGATTAGTGGTAGAAAACACTGGGGAGAATTAGGATTCAGGGTAATGAAAAAAGAGAAGGAAAATCACTTTTTGTCCTGTCATTTGATGCCATGGGATACTGAGGTGGGGCTGCAAACTGCTGGCGAGTGTGTGGTTGATGTTGTTAATTTTACTTCAAACCTCTGGAAGTCTGAGCAGTAGGCCTGGAGAGGGATACGCTTGCAGGGAGGGAGGGCAGGGTGTGTAGGTCAAGGGGGAAGAGGAGACTCGCCAAGTGTCAACATTGTTCAGTCTTTCAACCTGTCAGCTTGGTGCCACTGCTTCTGCCAAGGCCTGGAGCTTTCCCTGTGGCCCACATGTCACCTCGAATCTGCCTTTATGTTTCCAGGGCATGGCTTATTAGCCCCCTCCCCCTTCTCTTCTGCTTATATGCTGACCCAGAATTCATTCCTTTCCCTGCCAGGGTGGCGGGGCGAGGGCAGAGCTCCTGGGCCCTGAGGCCTCACTCATGTCAGAGAGGGCCCTGTGCCGAGTCCGCGAACAGGGGCTGCTTGACAATCCCAGGGTGCGCCCCCTTCCTACACTGCCAGAAGGAGGCAAGGGCCTGGGTGTGGTACCTGTCAGTGGTGTGTGTTTACTCAACAGTAAATTCTTTTCAGATTTGAGGACAATCAACAGAAAGTTGCTGAGCATGGTGCATGGGCCTCTTATCTACTGATGCTGCAGGTTCGATTTGCCACGCTCAGTACTGGTAGGGGATTTGAACATATTGCCCTTATGTCTTATTTCCTCAGACAGCGTTTTAGAGAGTCTCTCAGAGCTTTGTAATGCTTAGCCACATGGCAAGGTCTTCTGGTGTTTCTTACCATGTGCTTTTAATCCTGAATTCTTCTTAAGGATTTCACACCAGCATGAAAATATGCTCTGTGTTCAAGGCCCACGTTGCGCCCAGAATCTTCTAGTTTGCTGCCTACTAATGGTTCCTACAAAGCTCAATCTTCTGTGCCTCTCTTTGGTGAGTGGATGCTGGACAGGTTACCATCAGAACCATCCCTTTCCCTCCAACCAAGGAATTGGGGTAAAAAAAACCCCAAAAAACAAACAAAACCAATCCTATGGTTGTTTGGGGTGAAATTCTGAATTCAAATAACCCAGGATGTCTGGGGCCTTCCTATCTCTTGGATTTAATCCTCCGGAAACTTTCTGAATAAACCTTCCAGTCATGGCTCTAGGCAGTTGCTAAAGCAACTGACCAAGTGTTTATATGCTGATTGGAAAATTTAAAACTCACATTGGATCTGGTTCACGGGACTTTGGGGTCATGTCCTTTACTTCTTTGATTTGGCAGCCTTTTCCTATGCACACTTGGGTGTGTGGTGTGTAGATTAAAGATGACTACATTTGTTTTGCTATTCTTCCCAAGAAGAGCTGGAATCTTATTCCCCTCCCCTTGAATGTGAGTGGCCTTACGACTTGCTTAACCAATAGAACGCAAAAGAAATGATATTCAGGGATACCAAAGGCCAGGTCATAAAAAAGCCTTGCAGCTTGGTAGCCCAGACCTCTTCGAATACTTGCTTTAGGGATACATTTGTCCTCTAGGACCCCAGGGGCTAAGCCCTAAGGAGAGAGCATATGCAGGTGGTCTGTTTAACAGCCCCCACGTCAGCAGCCAGCATCAGCAGCCGGCCTTCCCAGCTCAGGCTCCATGCTGTGAGTAAAGGGACCGCCTTGGATCAGACCCTCCAGCCCCCCGCAGGTGTCACTCCAGATAAGAGATGAGTCACCCAGCTAAATCCATCCTGAATTTTTCACCCACAAAATTGTGAACAAAGGCAAATAGTCATTTATTTAAAGTGTCGAGGCAGTTTGGTACATAGCAATAGGTGACTCGAATACTCAATGGACAGAGATCTGAGTTCTTGGGAATATCAGGTACTGAGAAGGGTCAGTGCACCGAATCAGAAGGGAAAAGGAGTGGAGGGCTCTGTGCTACCTGTTTACAAGGTCTGTGCCACCTTTCTTCCCCTACCTCCTCATTTCTTACAGTCCAGACAGGGGGATTAACTAATTTCCCAGTTCAGTATTCCACTTGGGTGTTTTTGTTAGCTTCAAAGTGGCATTTGAAAATGCAGAAGCAGAGATTTTTGAGGCTTGGGGTGGTTCGACTTTAGAGTTGCATCTTTGCTGGGTTTTACTGGACAAATCTATGTGATCACAAGGTCAGAGAGATGAATGAGGCAGGCGTTGCCATGAGAGTTCCACCCTGTACTAAAGGGGGTTGTAGGTTCAGTGTCGTGCATCATCAAGTACAGTCACCCTGTAGCAGGTTCCTGCAGTCCAGAGTTGAGAAGATTCCTGAGGCCAGCACCGGGCTCAGCGGGAAAGAGCATTACCAGCGATTTGTGATGTTTGATGTAGCTAGGAGTGGTTAGTGCTACACTTTGAGTTCCCTATGCCCGGAGCCCGGGCCTCTACCAATCACCACTGGTTCTGATGCGAACTGTACATGGCTCCTGGAGCTGCTGAACTCAGAAAGGACCATCAACTCAGGAAAGCACCTGAAAAACTTTCAGTAAATTATAGGTGTGAATCTTGGGAGCAAACCCAGGGAGTATATGATTTATCCACAGTCTGAATCAGTGAGATTGGGGGTGTGTGTACTCTTTGGATTCAGAGAAACTATGAAGTGTGCTGCCTGAAATGGATTGTATACTAGACTCTAGCCACACACATACATC
This sequence comes from Phoca vitulina, assembly GCF_004348235.1. NCBI lineage: Eukaryota > Metazoa > Chordata > Mammalia > Carnivora > Phocidae > Phoca > Phoca vitulina. The sequence continues at coordinate 7,724,121 of NW_022589759.1, forward strand.
ATGATAGGGTGGCATAGTGAAATATACATTAGACACAAAATGAGAGACTTGGTGTGCTAGGGCAGCCATGACAACATACCACAGACTGGGTGGTTTAAACAACAGATATTTATTTTCTCACAGTCCTGGAGGCTGAAAGTCCAAGATCAAGGTGTTGGCAATGTTGGTATCTTCTGAGTCTTCTCTCCTTGGATTGCAGATGGCCCCCCTTCGGTCTGAGATTGTCTCTGTGTCCTAATCTCTTCTTATAAGGACACCAGTCATATTGACTTAGGGCCCCCCTAATGACCTCACTTTACCTTAGTCACCTTCCACAGACACCATCTCCAAATACAGTCACATTCTGAGGTACTTGGGTTAGGTCTTCAACATACGAATTTGGAGTGTGGGGGCACAATTTAGTCTATATCACTTGAGTTTGAGTGCTTGTTTTTTTACCTACTGGTCATATGACTTTAAGTAAGATGTATAACATTCCTAAGCCTCAGTTTCCTTATTTGCAGAATGAGAGTTAAAAATTACACTTAGCTGGCAGTATGTTGGGGGATGAGATGGTTTGAAATGTGCATGCAGCAGGCACTTTGTGTGTACTGGCTATGAGTGGAGAGCCACTCCTCGTTTCAGCCACTCCTGGTTTCAGTCTCTCTGTAACAGCCCCCTCTGGGTTGGGTGATATTAATCACCAACATTTGTAGAATTATTTAGAGATTATAAAGACATTTTTCAGATGTAGTTCATTTAATTTAAAATTTTGTGTGGTTACTATTAATATAAAAGTTGTTGTTAGTACCATCATCTCTACTTGACAAGTAGAGAAATATGTCTCTCTTTCCCATTGTAGACCCCCCCAAGGCTGAGTATTGCATCACTAGCAACAGCCTTCATGACCTCTGGCACTGGTAGAGGGTTGCCTCCCCATCCAACCTCAGCTCTGGGAGGTCTATGCCAGTCTTATGATGCCTGGAACGTGAGGGAGATAGACATTGTCAGGCAGTACTTTTAGTTGGAAGCCAAGGGTCTGCGGGGTTTGGCATGCTCTTTCTGTCTTGCTTTCCCATGGTAAAATGAGTTGTGCAGAAAACCCAAAGTTTTCCCTTTAGGTATTCTCTGGCTCCTTTTCTGATTTCAGAATTTGATTCCAATGACTTCTTGTTAGCTCTTATTGTAGAACTTCCTGGGGCTGGCTGTGAAGAAATGCCTTATCAAAGTTCAAAACTGTGATCTTGAGGAGGTCAATGAGAAGGCAAACAACATCTTATCAGCTGGGAGCCGAGTTAGTATTTCTCCATTTATTTTAGCTGTAGATGGGGGAATCAGAGGATTAAGGGGTACAAGAGTAATGATAAAGCCTTAGTATACAGCACGTGGCATGTCACAGAGGAGCCTTATTTTGTTTTGCAACTAAAGAGGTCTCTGCTTTGGGAATAAGGTGAAGAGAAGAATCACTTATGGGGCTCTGTCCAGGGAAATATGGAGGGCTTGAACATGTCACAAGCTCATCATCTTATGAAATATGGAAGCCAACATCTTGCATGAGCATACCGAGGGCTGGCCATGGGTCAGGTGCTTTGCACATGTAATATATGACTTAATCCTTCCACAAAGCTACAAGGAAAAGAAAGAAACCAACTGCAACACTTGACATGTATATTCTTAATAAGGGCTCTGGAATCAGCATGATTTAGGGTCAGATTATGGCTCCATGATCAATATGTGCTTGAGGCCAAGTATACTAGTTCTCCAAGCTTCTATTTCCTCCCCTCATTAGAGGTGATGCAAGTGGAGCCCTTGACCTAAAGTCTGTTATGTAGGAAGAGATCAGTAATGGATAGCTCATCTTCACGGTCATCACTGTCATCACCACCATCACCATCATCACCACTAGACGCTTTGATTATGTCATTTTCTAGAAGGCTCAGTGAGGTGGGGCTTAGTGTTATTTGGTATAGAAAATATTTTTAAGTTCTGCTGATACCCTGCTTTATATATTATTTCTCATAGAGGGGAAGTCACTTCCCTTTTTCAATCCTAATTATCTGAAGGAGAATATCACCATTTGATGTTAATAGGGCTTTAATGCCTCTCTAATACTTATTAACAAAAAGAAAGCAGGCCTTAGGCTCATAACTCTAGATAGGGGATGCTGTATAACTAGAATTTAACAATATGGCTTTTATTTTTGTTTCTTCGTGTTTCCTTTTTATAGATAGCAAATAGTAGTTTTACACTTAAAGTGACTAAAGCTTCTTCTGTAATATGATTAAGGGAAGAGATAAAGTAGTAGATTAAAAAGTAACAGGTAACATAGTACACAATGTAAATGGATATGGCAAACATGATGATGGTGGTACATGAATATTTGTAGATTGGAGTGTTACTTCCAAAAAACCAAATTAATCTTGGCTCCAGGCTCAGAATGATAGTGCTTTTCTATCAATTTCTGCTCCTCCTGAAAAGCTTAGTACAGTGTCCACTGTGTCAGAATCATCCAGGAGAACCTAATAAACATGCAGATTCCTGGCTGGCCCTGTCCCCATGGTGTCCTGGAACCGGCTCTTACCAGCTCACAAGACCTTAGTGGGCACATCTCTTCCCAACTCTGTTCAGTGCCATCACATGGGTAGCTGAAATTTGCCACGCTGAATACTTATACCAGGAAATCAGCAAATGCCACAAGGCAGGGCTTTCTCCCCTTCCCCCTTCTTCTCCTGCTCCTTCTTTTTCTTTTTCTTCAGCAAAGCTGGTTGCAAAATTACCAGCACACCAACTGCCCCTACCCCAAACCTGCTGAGGCAAAAATTCTAAAAGGACCCAAATATCCATGCTTATTAGGGTTCATGCCATCCTGGTGATTCTGCTGCTTGGTCTACATTTTGAAATCACTGCATGAGAGCCTCAGAAACTTTCTGGACCTGCAACTTTTGCTTTCTCTAAGCCGCTCTCCCTGCTCCACCTGTCTCATCCCCCAGCCTCTGTGCCTGTGAAGGCTCAGCTATGGGAAGGGAAAATGCTGCCAAGGCTTCCCTATCTGATGAAGCAGAAAGATACTGGACAGGGACAGAGAAAACACTCATTTAAACACAAATAGCTGAAATAATTGCTGAGCAAATCTAGAAAAATGACTGGCTAAGTAAATTGCTTTTTTTTGTGTAAAGTTTCCTTGCGTTTGCCCCTGGTTGCGGGGGGAGGGAGAAAGTGGCTTCTTGAGAAGCTCAGGCTGACTCATGGAATCCCTTTCTGTACCTCCCCTGGGTTACGCAGGCATTTCCTACTGCTTCGGGTCAAGGCTGCCTCTGCCTGCAGGACCCCAAAGCTTCCCTTGGAAGCTCAGGAAGGATGGGAGGGATTACTGCAAGACACTGAAATATCAGTCCAGAGTTGCTGCTGTGTTGGTTTCTCAGTCAGGCTGTGGTATGTTTGGTATGGAATTCACATCAACATACCAGCCTGTGAAACCCGTGGTCTAATTTTCTTGCAAATAAAAGGCTTAGGGATGCCCTCCCCTCATTATTAAGCATTTAATATGTGTTGTATATTGTGCTAAAGTGATTTTATTTAGAACATAATCATAGCAACTTCACACAGGAGGAGCATTTGAGGTACTGTTTCAAAACCCTTTGTTACATTCACTCATTAAAAACATAGAACACGTCTATGAGGTATGTGTTCTTACTCTCCACTGAGGAGCAGAATTAAGGCACTTGCCCAGAGTCGCGGAGCTGGGATTCCAGTGTGGCCAGTCTGCCCCCAGGGGCCGAACTCTGAACAACACAAGTGAAGCTGCCTCTCATGACGGGGCATAGGCATTCCCTTCTTAAAATCCTGTGATACGGATACTGATTGTGGTTGTGTTGCTAAGGGAAGTAAAACTCAAACAAGTTAAGAGACTTGCCTGCGATCACACAGATCACACAGGGAATGAAAGAAAGTGCTAGAAGGAGATAAAGAACTGAAACAGAAGTCAACACATAGGGATGTGACCATTCTGTATGTTGAGCTGCGGCTGCTCACACCCATGTGGGATGAATCTTCAGGATCACAGAGCTTGAGAGCAGAAGGGACCTTGTGGGGTCCTGTCTGAAGCAACTCCCCACTCTGTCAAGTTCTAGCTCCGTGACCCTGGCAAGCCCTTCAGCCTAAGACTTTGTCTACTCGCCTGTAAAATGGCCATTATAATATTAGCTCAAGACATAATCACAGACATTTAATAAGCTGGCATGCACAGCCCTTCTAGCAAAATTCCTGACAAAGCAGGGGGAAAAATGTGTTGTTATTATTATTTCAGCCCAAAGCTGGATGTTTTTGTGAGTTTGTTATCATGGTGATTTACAGGAAAATCCCTCAAAGCCTGGAGCCTGCCTGTCCCCAAGGTTAGTCCTGTGATAAGCCCTAAACCCAATCAGGGATTTCTTTCTGGCTGGCATCCCACAAACTTTAACCTGAGAGAGAGAGAGAGAGAGAGAGAGGGGTTGGAAGGGTGAGGGAGGGGGACAGAGAGAGCTAGGGAGAGGGCGACGTGGGGGAGAAGAGAGAGAGAGGGAGAGAGAGAGGGAGAGAGGTTGGAGAGGTGAGGGAGGGGGACAGAGAGAGATAGGGAGAGGGGGGAGAGAGAGAGGGAGAAGGAGTGGGAGGTGAGGGAGGGGAACAGAGAGAAATAGGGAGAGGGAGAGAGAGAGGGAGAAGGAGGGGCAGGTGAGGGAGCGGACAGAGAGAGATGGGGGTGGAGAGAGAGAGAAGAGGAGGAGGAGGAGGTGGGGAGAAGGGGAGAGAGACCCAAGGTCAGAGTGCCCTGGCTCTCCAGAAGAGGTTGTCTGGACCCCAGCAAAAGTCTGACCAGGGCCCCTGGGCTGTGGGGAGGGACGAGTATTGGCTTTTCCCTCCCCAGAGGAACTCACTTGTTTGTCACCACCTAGTCTGACCTTAAGGTTGACTCCCTTGCCCTCACATGGCAGAAGTCTCAACGTGGAGCCAGCTGGGGATCAATTTGATCTCAGAGTGGTCTGTTCAGACCAGGAATAAACTCCCCTTTCCTGTCAGAATGAAGGCTGCATTGTCTCCCGCTGGACTAAGTAGACATACTGGTTTCAATTTTTGATCCTAGAATGTCAGCAGTTGTCCAGATGTAGTGCAAGAAGCTGCCTGGGGCTTCTTTTTATTCTTATTTATGTTTTAAAATACTTCAGAATATTATAAGTGCAATACTTGGTGATTGAAGACAGTTCAGAAAATATGAATAAGCTAAAATAAAAAAAACCTAAACTACAAATCCTACCTTCCATAAACATAAGATATAGCTTGATATTCTTAATTCACCTCCAATTCTCTTATAAAGTAATGAAATAAGTAAAGAACTCTGAAATGCTAAGTGGTTAAACCATCTAGATTTGGTTCCTTCAAAAATTCACATGGATGAACATATGGGGCACTTGCTTTGAGTTTTGAAAAGGAAAGAGCTGTTCCTGACCTATTCTGAATAAAATTTTCAGGAAGACACAGAATATTGCTGGCCTATGCCCCCCCTCCCCCGGTACCCACATGAATGCCATATTCCAGAGTCTGCAAGGAAGCTGTGAGGAGCATTTATACTCCTATTCCAAATTGCTTGCCTTCTGGGGAATGAACAACAGTGAAGACAAAAGTGAACTTAGGTGTGCCGGCACAGAGGAAGGCTCTGTCCCACTCATAGATCTACTCCCTGGTCTTCCTGATCGGCACACAGAGAGGAAGAGAAAAGAGAGTGAGAGAGAGAGGAAATTAAGAGCTCCCACATGTTTGCAAGGCCGGCAGTGGGGAGGAAACACTGGCCCACCAGCCACCCATTGGCAACCCTTTGATAAAATCATCATGATTCAGGGTCTGTCTTCCTTTTTGCAATCCCAGAATTGGCAACGCCTTGCAAATGGAAAGGTTCATGTTGGCACAACTGGCCCAATTTCTAGCCTTTGAGTAGTTACAGGAGAAACCAAATTGCAATCAGAAGATTGCTTGGTGAGTGCACCAGGAGAACGAAGCTAATGAGCAACGAAGCAGCGGGTGCCTGTAGCTTAGCCTTCCATTTCTGTCCCGATGAGAGGGTGCCAGGAAGTCTGGGCATCAAAGACATGTTCTTCCCTGTCTTTCCTGCTTCTGGTGTGGCCGGATTTGGAGAAAGTAGACTTAGGAAGTCACTTGGTGTTTTCCTTGCCTCAGTTTTACCACCTGTGAAGTGGGAATGATGGCATATCTACACATGCTGGTTTATGTAAGCCACCTGGCATGCTACATTGCTGTTGCCAACAACCATTTTCTTCATTTCTTTCTTTTGTTGTTGTTGTTGACCCATAGTAATATAACCTATTAGTTTACTCCAATTTCAGGCTTGGATCAGGGGCTGTTCTGCCCCATTAAATTGACCCCCAGCCTTCAACTAAAAGTAGTTGCTGAGTCTGTGTCCATGACTGCCCCATTTGGTTCCTGATCCTAAGTCCCACTCAGACTTCCCAGATCTACTGGGGAGGTTGAATGGTGGGATATTCCAGGAGATGAGATAAAGATGTCCAAACTTGGAGTATTGCCTCTAGGAAGAGTCAAAATTCTGAGTACCTAGAGACTCAGAAGATACCTTGTGTTCTCCATGGCCGCCATCCAGTGTAGTAGATGTCATGCTTTCCTTCAGTCCCATTTTGTGGGGGAAAACACTCACAAATCTAAGAGAAAATCTTAGTATCTACTTAGGCACCACCACTCAGACCTAACAACATTTGATGTAAAACGGAGCGTAATCTTATGATACAGGATATCCTGTATCTTATCAGGTAATTTCAGCTCTTTCTGATTTATGCTAATAGCCCCTTTTTAACAAAGATTAGCAGACTTCAGGCATGAAAACTATGACTGGCAATGATGTCTAATTAAAATTTAATAAGATTTTATTTTCACAATATTTATATTTACATGTTCCTTTTAACTTAGGAGAAATAACTCCAGTTATGTATTTACAGAAGATCATTTAAAAATAAAGTTACTTTTATGGGGTGCCTGGGTGGCTCAGTCATTAAGCATCTGCCTTCGGCTCAGGTCATGATCCCAGGGTCCTGGGATCCAGCCATGCATCGGGCTCCCTGATCAGTGGGAAGCCTGCTTCTCCCTCTCCCACTCCCCCTGCTTATGTTCCCTCTCTCGCTGTCTCTCTCTCTCTCTCTCTGTCAAATAAATAAATAAAATAAATAAAAATAAAGTTAATTTTAAAAGAAATTTAAATAAAAATGAAAGCATGGATAGATTGAAACATGTTAGTGTAGGGTGAATTTGAGTGTGGACCAAAATGACTAAGGATGGGACTTGGTGCTTCCCTTTCACTGTAGTTAAAAGTATATAAACCTGGGATAAAATATAATACTTGGTGCAAATTTTAGAGTTTGAGGAATCCACAGCTCTCTCTGCGAATTCTTAAAATGTGGGAAGGGGGAAATAATCTCAAATTGTCTTTTTTTTTTTGTTATCTCAAGACTCAGTGAGACTGGACTCTTAAGTGAAGAGATTCAAACTTTTGTTCAGATTGTTCTCTCATTTGGGATTTTTTCCTCTTTGATTCCTTATACTTTCTTCCCAACTTTTCTTAGTTCAGTAGTTCTCAAAGTGTAGGCCAGAGCACTGAGTGAGTTGGGGGCAGGTTAGAAATGCATATTCTCAGGCCCCCTCTCCGACTAGCAGTCTCGGTGTTGACAAGCTCTTCATGTGATTCTGATGGGCCTTCAAATTTGAGATCTTCTGTTGGAATTCGTACATCGAGTCACAGCTACAAAGCAACATCCCTTCTGCTTCTCTTAGTTGGCCATGTCCACTCCCTTATCTGAATATCCACAGCAGTTCATCTGCAGTCCCTCATTTATTTTTTGTGGTTACTGTAGCTATTTGCAGGCAATGTCTGGTGTCCTGCTTCACTGTGAGCTCCCTGAGAAGAGTATTAGAGATGTATGTATAAAACTTACTGAAGAAATACCAGAACTCTTCATCTGACAAGGGGTTTTTAAAAATTCATTTAGAAGAGGTCTTGCACATAGGAATCATTAAGAAAAAAATCACTAAACCCTTAATAGCAGTACCTTGGGCTAGAGGTACAAGCAAGACAAAACACAGAAAAAGAAATGTAAATAGCTAAAAAATGCAAAGTTATTCAGTTTCACTGGAAAGTAAGTTAAAGCAAATTAGGATATGGATAAAGAGCCATGTTAGCTATAAAATTAGCAAAGATTTAAAAATGGTAATATTCAGGTTTGGCAAGAATGCAGAAAAATAAGCATTCATATAAAGTGCTGGAGGGAGTTTAAGTTATACAATTGATATGGAAAGTAATTTGGCAGGACGTAGAGAGAGCCTAAGCAAAGGTCATGCCCTTTGACACAGTCATTTTTCTTCTTGGGGAAAAGTCAGAAATGCATATGAATATTTATACACAAGTAGGTTCATTGCAACATTATTTATAAATAGCAAAAATGTGAGAATGGAATGTATGCCAAAATGGTTAAATAAATTATGTCAAATAGAAATGATGGGACATATGCAGCCATAAAAAAATAGTGTTTTCAAAGGATATTTAATGACATGGAAAATTTGTGTCTTGTAATGTTAAGTTAAAAAAAGAGAGCAAGATAAACATTTATGTATACAGTATCATAAGAATTATGTTAAAATTGTGTGTGTGTGTGTGTGTGTACAAAAGAAAATAGACCAAAAACATTGGCAGTAGTCGCTCTGAAGGGTAGGCAATCCTTTTATGATAAGATGCCGGGTCTTTATTTTCCTCTAGACTTTGTGATACTGAATAGACAACTGGCTTGATGGAACAAAATAATGCATATATTCAGTCAGCTGTTTTTCATGGAACATCAAAATAAACATATAGAAAAAATAACTCTTGACCCCTACCTCACTCCATAGTTAAAAATTAATTTGAGGTGAGTCTTAGACTTAAGCGCAAAATCTAAACTTTTTGAGAATGAAACACAGGAGAGTATCTTCATGACTTTGAGGTAGGCAAAGACTCTTTTCAGTGGGAGTGGGAGCACAGGTATGAGGAGTACCCAGAGTTAAATATATCTGTGCCAAGTTATTTTAAATTTCTTTTTTTTTTTTTATTATGTTCAGTTAGCCAGCATATAGTATATCATTAGTTTTTGGTGTAGTATTCAATGATTCATTAGTTGTGTTAAATTTCTTAACTAACCTTTCAGGGTTTTTTTAAAAGATTTTATTTATTTATTTGATGGGGGGCAGGGTAGAGAGAGAGGCAGACAGAAGCAGAGGGAGAGGCAGACTCCCCACTGAGCAGGGAGCCTGACACTGGGCTCCATCCCAGGATCCTGGGATCATGACCTGAGTCGAAGGCAGGCGCTTAACCGACTGAGCCACCCAGGCACCCTTAACTAACTTTTCAAGGGATTTGTCACTTTTTTCCTTTCTTTTCTTTTCTTTTCTTTTCTTTCCTTTTCTTTTCTTTTCTTTCTTTCTTTCTTTCTTTCTTTCTTTCTTTCTTTCTTTCTTTCTTTCTTTCTTTCTTTCTTTCTTTCTTTCTCTCTCTCTCTCTCTCT